>NC_048307.1:63384653-63386500 GCF_013100865.1 Trachemys scripta elegans | reverse complement strand
AAAAAACCAGCCGGGCACTTCCCCTCCCGGGCTCCAGCTGCTCTGCTCCGGCGGCCCAAGGTCCGGGGCTGCCCGAAGCCTGAGCGCTACCAGCTTTACGGTTTGCCGGGCAGCCCCCAGACCCTGTGCCCCCAGCTGGGCGCTTCTCCTCCCGGGCTCCAGCTGTGCTGGGCAAGCGCCGGCCGGGGGCGCAGGGTCTGGGGGCTGCCCGGCAAACCGTGAAGCCGGTAGTGCTCGGGCAGCCCTTTCCCCCTGGCTGGGAGTGGGAGGGAGGAGGGGGCGGAGTTAGGGCAGGGAAGGGGTGGGGCTGGGGGTGGGGAAATGGGCGGGGCCAGGGCCCATGGAGGGTCCTCTTTTTTTTTTATTTAATAGATATGGTAACCCTAAACTATATGTTTGTGGAGGAAAACCAAAAATCAATAGACTGCTTTTTAATCTGTTGCTGTGGTGGTGCATCAATGCATTATAGAGAGCACAACAAACAATCATAATCGTTTGTGGGGATTTTATTGCTGCCTGTGTTCACTGTAGCATGTGGATTCTGTCTTCATGCATTAGATTCTGAATTTTAAAACCAAAGTTGTTTAAACATCCCAAAATTCAAAGCAAAAACACACCAATAAAGTCCCATGTCACTGAGATATTTAAAAATTCTAAACTTAGTCCCAATCCAAATAGCAAGTTACAAATATTTATATTCAAAATGAGGAAAATATCTCAGATGATTGGCTTGTGACCTGGCTAGCCTGCCCCTGGTGCTTTGCAATAAGAGTGACTAGAAAATTAGCAGCTGTGAGTTTTTATTTAGTAGAGCACTAGTGTTTTGGACACCACAGAGCTACATAATCACTCTGTTTGCAGAAAGGGGATTTAGAGTGTGCAGAATCATAAAATACTTTGCTTTTGCACTTTGCATCCTGAAGAATTCCTAAAGCAATGTAGATAAACCTTCTAGGGTGGAAGATGGCAACTGTTGAACGCAGCATAGCAACCTCACACAAGAGTTTAAGACTCAGGATTAAATACTACTATTCTTCACATCAGCAAAGGACATTTAGGTGCAGTAGGCAGAGTTTAGTAACCTGAACAGCAGTGTGGCCGGACATGAGTGTTTTCTCTTTCCTCTTTCTGTGATGTGAGGAAAATTCCATAGTCATGATTTCTGTTTTGTCTCTTTTCTGGAAAAACTACAATATTAGCAGCACACTGTCCTCGTTCATTCTGCTGAGACACTGAAGAGTGCCACCTGCTCAATTACTTATACTACAATATTAGTGCATATCTACTAGTTCATATAGATACAGAACCACAAGCTTAAATTCATAACTTTGCTGGACACTAAAAGTCATGGACTGAATACACACACTAGATTTATGGCATATTACAGCAATCTGTAACCCAGTAACACAGGGGTGGGCAAACTGCAGCCCGTGGGCCACATTCAGCCTGCCAGCCGATTTAATCCAGTCCGTCAGCTCCTGCTGGGGAGCGGGGTCTGGGGCTCCAGCCGAGGGTCGGGGGCCGCTCCACATGCGCATGCCGCAACTCCGCATGGCTCCCGGAAGCAGTGGCATGTCCCCCCTCTGCTCCTACGTTAAGGGGCAGCCAGGGGGCTCCGTGTGCTTCCCCCGCCCCAAGCACCGCTCTCGCAGCTCCCATTGACCAGGAGTTGCTGCCAATGGGAGCTGCGGGGGCGGTGTCTGCAGAGCCGCTTGGCCGCGCCTCTGCATAGGAACCGGCGAGGAGACATGCCGCTGCTTCCGGGAGCTGCTTGAGGTAAGCACCGCCCAGAGCCTGCCCCCCCCCCGACCTCCTCCTGTGCCCCAACCCCCTGACCCAGCCCTGAT